>NW_026929739.1:35000-67500 GCF_032062105.1 Saccostrea cuccullata | reverse complement strand
ATTCTAATGTCCCTCTGTAAGAAAGATATGGACCGGACACAATTGCACAGACAGACGGACAGCTAGACAGACGGACGGACGGACAGCTAGACAGACGGACAAGGTGTTTCCTATATACCCCCCCAAACTTCGTTTGCGGGGGGTATAATTAAATTTTGCCTTTTTGCTGCTAACTTTTACGTAGCGACCCTTCACTTTTGACATGTTTACATGCGTTTAACAGTCAGGGGTGGTACTGAAATCAGTCATTTTTGAAAATGATGGATAATGGTCATTTCTTCTAAGTATATAATGTACACAATTTTCTGATTTTTGTAAATATGACGTCTTTTCATCATATTTCCATTCTCAAGTCAATTTTCCCATCCCATTTATAACAGTAATTAGATATAGTACACTATCCTGCCATAGGCCCTTGTGTAGAGAAACATCTTGACAAGTAATTGAAACCAAAATAATTTAGTGCGCCCCGTAAAACTAATGAGATAATTAAGTGCGCCCAGACCTAACAATTTGATAAAAAATGATGAAAAACAGTCATTTTTAATATCAGAGATAACTCTATTTCTAAAATGAATTTCAAAATAGAAATGACTGTTTTTCATCATTTTACTAAAAAAAGATGAATTTCCATCATTATTAAAAATCAATTTAATGACTGAAAATCATCATTTTCAAAAATGACTGATTTCAGTACCACCCCTGACTGTTTAAACGATTTTAGATAAGTCGTTCGTAATATAAGTCACCTTGACGTTTTTCTTTTTCTTAATTAATTAAACATTGAAATAATCGAGCAATACGCAAGCATCTCTGTATCGGTTATTGTATTGCTAAAAAATATCGATATATAATTTAATTTTGTTTGTATTCTTGCCTCTCATTGGCTGATTTCCAAAAAGGAACGCATAACATTTTGTATAATCTGGTTTGGTTTGGGGACACACCCCCTTGACAACCAGCTGAATCATCTGTATCCATCAATCCCCTCATTTCCAGTCCTTGGGATTATTGGAAAATTCCAGATTTAATGAATGTACCTTTAACTTCAAACAGTAGCTCGATCTTACCTCGTGTAAACAAGCATCATGGCTGCTAGATCTATCTATCAGTTTTTACCTCCCCTCGCTTCCCATCACTTCCGTTACTACGGTTGTATTATTGAGCGGTAAATTTGAACTCATAAAAACAACACAATTTTACACCCCCAGTTGTTTAATTATTTTAAAATTAAATTATAAGGAATGACTCTAATTCTTGGCCAAATTATAGAGTATAATATGGTTTGGGTCAGTTTACGCTATTTTATAATCCGCTTCGCGGATTATAAAGCGTAAACTGACCCAAACCATATTATACTCGATAATTTGGCCAAGAATTAGAGTCATTCCTTAAATATACCGATTACCGATATATTGATCCAGCCCTAGATAAAGGGGGTGTAAATTTCTGGGTAGGACCCACAAATATTGGTTGAGGCCTTTCAATTGCCGCTAGGGTTTGATATTATGATCAATAACTCATAGTTTCAACTTGTTTAGCGCATGCAGTCCGGGGTATCTGTTTATAAGTGAGTCAGGCTGAGCATTTCTTTGCTGTGAGTAGAATCCAGTGGTTTGAAAATGTAGCACTTGTATTTTAACCAAATAATTGACACCGTTTAATTATCTATGTAAAAATTTAAAATTAAAACAAGAGGCCCATGAGGACACATCGCTCACCTGAAAAACTTTGACCATGTTGTTCTTTAGATTTCCCCCTTGTTTAGATGCATTTATTCATTTTATTGATTGTGTGAGGAAAGATGGAATCCCAATTTTGAAATAAAAATTTCATCTTTATTTCACTTGCATGTATCTAATAGTACTTATTCCTTTGCATCGATTCAAATGTTGTTTCATTATTTGATCGTCAGTCCATTCGACTTATAGTCAAATGGTCATCTATTCGGTGACATCCTTACTGAATATTTAACATACATAATTTAGCTTAATTAAAAATATAGCCCAATCAATGGATATGGAGTTTTTGGCGTAATTATGAATTAGCGATACACATGTTGACATGCCATATATTCTCTTTATAAATATAATAAATAAATTCTTAGCGGGATTCATGAATTAGCAAATCCTTGTCTGCACCAAAGCTGCTAAAATATCAAGCCCGCTATTTTATACAATATATAACCACAGGTACTTGTGGACAGGACCCCCCCCCCCTTCCCCCGATATTCAACCCCGGGGCTTATTTGACATTTTTTTCACTATTTATATTTAGTACACTTATTCAACATGTTTGCAATAGGAACAAATCGACAAAACCCCAAAATAATCGCTTCACAAAAAAATACCCCACTATACATTATAAAAGAGAAGGAAAGCAACTTCAGTTTGTTTACGTTGTACCCCCACTGATCTTTCTGGGTTTAAAAACGTGTATTTATTTCATTTTCACCTAAAATGTCGGTCCACACTGTCTCTACATACAGTGCTCCAAGTTGCAACTAAAATGGTCGCATTTGCGACCAAAAAATTGATTTTGAGACTAGAAATGAAAATACACTCGCATTTTCGCGACTGAGAATATGTGGGCTGGAAACGTCCAATTTTTAAGATCAGGATCGAGATTTCATTTGTAAAGATTCTCTATCAAGAAAATGTTTGAAGACATATACATAAATACACTTTACTAAGTGTTGCATGGACTTAGATCACGTAATGTTATGACAGCATGGCATGCTGTGTACAAAGTTTGATAGAACTTGAACCTGAGACGTGGACAAATAATGTTCCTGATAGAATGGCATCCAAACTTCGTACACTCTTTAAGATCTGACCTTGTTATTGAAGCATTTGATCAACTGCCTGCATATCACAATGAATCATGATTGTATTATCATGCTAATAAAGAGTTTTTTGGCGGCATTTATAATGACTGTGTAATGGGTTAGGTACGTAGTAGTAGGTAAATAAGACAAACAGCAGGCAAAGTCCTGTCTCAACAGCTGTCAAGCTTGTATTTTCATTTGATAAAATTTTATTTCTGTATTCAGATTACTTGTGTTTTTCTGTACAACCATATGGGAACATGTATTCAATAAAAATATTTCATTCAACCTAGCAAATATTTATAGACATAATAATAAGTAATTTATGATATAATAAAGTCATAATACATATCTTTATTTAAATTATCATGTTTAATTCACAAAATGTTTTTTTTTATGGCGAGTGAAATATTTGATTGTGGCGACCAGATATTCTGAAATGGCGACCAAAAAAAATTTTAGGTCGCCATTTTGCGACCTGAGAGCAAGTGTGACTTGGAGCACTGACATATATTTCTGTCTCAGTCAATGCCATCGAATTAACTCTGCATCTCGTAAGAATCCACAAACAGCATTCTAGTTAGAATGTTGAAAAATACCCCATATACATTATAAGAGAGAAGGTAAGCAACTTCGGTTTGTTTACGTTTAGGTAAACGCAACGGAAGTGCCTATTATCTATGATAACACCCGAGGGTGATTATTACGTCAGAGAAAAACTCTCTCGGACGTTATCGTAATAAGTGCAACATTCTCTATGCACTTCCGTTGCGTTTACCTAAACGTAAACAAACCGAAGTTGCTTACCTTCTCTCTTATAATGTATAGTGGGGTATTTTTGTTGAGCGATTATTTTGGGGTTTTGACAATTTTTTCCTATTGCAAACATGTTGAATAAGTGTACTAAATATAAATTGTGAAAAAAATGTCAAATAAGCCTTGGGGTTGAATATCGTAGGGGGGGGGGGGTCCTGTCCACAAGTACCTGTGTATATAACTTTTTAGAAGATACACTGACAGTTAACATATCGCATACCAATCTCGTAATACAAAGAAGTTTAGGGAAAGCTGCAATGTGTGTATGCATCTAACAAAGGGTTCAAATACTGTAGAAGTACTTTTTTCTGTGTGGTATCAATTTACGCTATGTACACAGTAAAAAATTTTCAGCAGAAATTTGTCCAAGCGTACTTCATATAAATGCAAAGCATATAATGACAATCTAAAAAATCCATGTAATTTTCTACCCGCTGATTAAACAGGCCTGGGGGCCATAAAACTTAGACAAGCTCACTTTTGATCTCAGTCTCACTTTTTCCAAAGGAATATATAGTGGAAAAGTGAGACTGAGATCAAAAGTGAGCTCGTCCAAGTTTTATGGCCCCCAAGCCAAAAATTGAAGATTTTGTGGAATTATGACCCCATGGAAAAAAGTACATCTACAGTAAGTTTACAATGACAGATGAAAGGAAATAGCAATAGGTCAACTCACTTGGCTGACCTATGAACCATATGCATCTATCATCAACTGCCAGGTCTCCAGACCTGGTTATTCAAAGGAGGGTTTATCATAACACTTTGTATCACCCTGTACATGCTGTATTTAACTTGGTGTTAAAATTATACCAATCCTTTGAACAACTGGGCCCTGGACAACATGGCAAGAGGACATGGGGGAGGGGGTGTTAACATTTAATCTCATACCTGTTAGAAACTGATCCATGTTGTTATAAATCTTTTTCTTTCTGTAATCAAAGAATTTTATGCTAAGTTTTGCTTCAAGGAACCACAAACCTGCAAATGAATAATCATGATGCGGTATAATAGAAATCAAGCCCAAAATTTGAAAAATATTGCCATAAAGATATTACAAAATCTTGACCAACAAATACAGTAAATATGGAAATTTTTACTGTAATTTTTTAGCAAATTTGCGAGTTCATTGTATACGCAAAAATATTTTTCTTCAAAATAAATCATCAACAAAAAAATGTAAACAAAGCAATTGTACAGAGTGTCATTAAGAAACCTGTTTAATATGCTTACAAGCTGATTTCCAGTGATAATTTGAGTTTAGAGAGTGCTTTAACTATATTTTATAGTGTTTGATGGTTAGACAGGCAGTATGCCTCTTTTGAATTATTTCTTCAACAAAAAAGAGCCAGTTGTTTTTTTTCTAACAAAATATCCTTAGCATGACAAATTGTACATGTGTATAACTTATAATCTGTTATAAAAATATAGGCATTTTTTTAATTTTAGTGCCAATGACAAATTTGAGACGTTTAATTATATATATATACATCAAAAATACCCAAGAACATGAAGATTAAATAAGATGTGAATAATTACGGATCGTTTCGTGATTTTCTTCTAACCCCTTCCAGCCCACTGGCAAACTCCAGTATGAAAAGCATCTTCAGCATAAAGTCAGCTTCTGACCTGAAATAGTAATACGAATGTTAAATCTTTATCACCCTTCCTCTGTTCACTCAAGTAAAATTTGGCTTTAATTTTACAATTTTCAACCAGAAAATAAATTTATAATCGAATATCATTATAATACATATTAATGAAGGTGATGTGTACAGACGTGTAGAGTCCTGGCTTACACTGTGTCTGTGATAAAGGTGATGTCTTCAATCTTGGAGAAGAGCTCGAGACTGAAACAAAATTTACAAAATATCATGGCATAAATTGTGTGGGCAAGATTTGACAGACAATTTGGACTCCTAAAGGGACAATTCTATGAAGGAATAATATTCAGTTATTTAAGTGAGTCTCAGAGTTATCTCCCTTATCAGAGGGTCAATATATACCTAACATTAGGGCTCTTGGTTGTCTATAATTTGGGCCATTTCAATGCCCAATTCCCAATTCAAAAGAGTTACCAAAACCAATTGAATTGTTTTCTCAAGTCCTTCCTCCAAATAAGTTAACTTAAATTATTATACAAATATGGACTCAATGTAGGTCAATATGGATTTATAATGACCCAGAATGACAGATATTGACCAAAGATACATGGAGTATATTGACCTCTGGCTAGCGCCCTCGGTCGATATCTGTCATCCTGGGTCATTATAAATTTATATTGGCCTTGCATTGAGTCCATATTTATTATATCATTTAAATAATAACTTCCCAAATTCATCAGTACAATGTTATCTTCCTAATGTTTACAGAGATAGTATTAACCATAAATAAGATGAATGAAACATTTCTGAGTTTATAGAATGTTACTCACAGGAACTTGTTTCGGTAATAAATTTTAACCCATTGCATATCAGTTATCTATCTCTGAATAACAAGAGTACCCCCTCCCCCAGGTTCAGAATCGCACTCATTTACACTTGCACAGGAAATACACTGACAAAATATTAACTCCTATCTTCTAAAGATGATTTATCTATACAATCATACATGGCATATTTGTCTTTATTTTCTATAGTCTCCGTAATCACATAAACGGCTTCAAAACTCTGCTCGTCCTGCTCAAGAGTCAAATATAACAACCATCTTTGCACATTAAGGGTTTTTAGTCCGCTTCACTCCCCACAAACCCTTCAGGATCTTGACTTGCAAAGATGTATTAAAACTTTACTTGCTACTTATATTCTTCTGTATTGCAGAACAGAGAAATTTAAGTCATAGCAAACAAGAGAAAGACAGTTTATAATGATACTCTATTTACCTTTCAACATGTTCAATTCAATCAATTGTTTCTGGCCTTCGAATGTGAAAGTTCTCTATAAATTTGCTTTCGGACATCCTTGTTGGGATCTTGCTGGAATTAAAAAACCCAGAAAGGTTAATAAAATAGTAGGAATTAAAGTGAAATACATGAATATGGTGAATTAACAGAAATGTAACACTTTTAAGGGTTGGAGTGTTGGGGAAATGCACATTTAGCAAAAGATGTTTTCAGAATCCATTGCTTATCTGTATACCACCTTCTGTGTTGTGATTGTTTGTATATTGTTTAACCATCCTCTCAAGAAATTTTTACTCATAATATTATTATGGTGATGCTACCACTTGCCGGTGGAGATCTGCAAATTCTGCTGGGATTTCCTTTACCAGGAACTTTGGACCATTTAGCAGTGTCAGAGGGATCTTTTTCATGCCAGCACCTACTGACATGATCTCAGTTTATACCATCTCATCCTGACTTATCAATTTTCTAAATTTACATTCCCGACCAGTAGAATTATTCAAGAAATCAACTCTACTAATTTTCAAAGAGTTATCAAAGAGAAAACAAATAGAAAAGGAAATATTTGACTAACACTTCGTGTTCCATTTTAAACATCAAATAATGAAGAGACTGAATACTTTCATTTCCTATGAAAAATTTTCTTTTTAAACTCTGTGGCCAGGTCTTGGAACACAGGCTCTATAGAGTTGCAATGTACAGTTATTGAATTTTGATGTAAACAGGTATATTTCAGTACTTTAGAGAAGAAGAAATAATATGAGCACATCCTCTGATCGAAAAAATAAATTGTGTCTTGTAATCCTCAGAAATAGTTCTATTATTTACTATAGTTATTTATTTTTAGATCAGAGGTTGGGCTCCATATCAAATATTGAAAATAGCTTTCAAAATTGACTGTTTTTGTAGACATTTTTAGAATATGATGATATTCAATTGATGCATTTTTGTGATATCATAATGTATTGACTAGCCAGAAAATTATATCATTTTGACATCAAAGGTCTAAATGATATATGCAATCAGGGACCTACGTTTTTCATAAATTCACAGGGGCAAAAAAAAAAAAAAAAAAAAAAAAAAAACATGAAAAAGGCCATATATATAAGTTCTTTTGAACACTTTGATTCTATTTTCCTTAGATGGGCTTCTTCTGATGTGTTATCATTTTAAAGGTGTTATTTTATTGGGCCACGTTGAGAATCATGTCTGTCTTGGGACAGGTCCTCAGTGTAAAACTTAGAGCAAATATACAGTAGGAGCATTCCATAACCACGGACCCCTGAATTTCTATCAATAAGCCGTTATATATAAAATCAATGGTTACTGTCTTGAAATATAAGCCATATTTGGGCGAGGGTAAGAAAACGTGATAGAGGGTGAGGCTTGCCAAGCCCTCTTACGTGTTTGACCCGAGCCCAAATATTGCTTATATTTCAAGACAGTTATCAAATATTTTGTTTATTCTGCAACAAAAGTTCAACATTTGAACGTCCAAAACTAGCTATTTTCAACAGATTTAGGCACATCTCTGCAGCTGAAACTATGATGCCATGGCGTAAAAACATTGCAACATACGTGACGTCACAATGCTTTTAGAACGTCGGAATACATGCACAAGGCTTTATTAGGGCAGTGACCGGATAAAGCTTTGGTTTTTTAGGTTGCCTTTATTAAGGTCAAGATCTAGTAAATAACTTTAGAATATTTTTTGGAGCTAGATCCATTATGACGTCATAATCAATTTTAACTTTCTTTTTCCCGTACTTTACGGCTTTAGCAGAATTATGTAGAAAATAGGGTATTTTCATGACATTCAATTTGAAATTATATGAAAAGTAAACCGGATACCTATATTAAATTTGATATTGATTTAAAGATGAGGCCATAAACATACTAGTTACCGTTTTCTGAGAGACTGTAGGCAATCTGGATATATTTCCTTCGTCGAATATGAAAAAAAACTCCAATATTCACGACTGGTTTTCTTAATTTTTCAATGAAAATGACAATTTAAAATACAGTTTTTCATCTTGTTTACCTACAAAATATGCCCCGAAACCCCTTATTTGACCAATCTAAAATTGTTAAGCATCAAAAAAAGGAATTTATTTCTCAATTTTGATAAATCTGTAGGCACCTTTCATTTACTAGATCTTGACCTTAAGTCAATGCAAGGGGTAGTTGCAGGATAAATGCTTATATACCCCCTCTGTATATAAATATTACTCTAATCGAGCATATAACGAGCCATTAATGGCTTATTCAATATTGGTATAAAGAAATTCAGGGCCTGTGCTAGGTCAAGAACAATACCCAGATAAAGGTATATAGCTTGTCAGTAAATTCACCCATGCAGGTAAAGTACTCAAACACAAACAAATCAGTATAAAAACGTGTCGTTTGATGAGACGTTCATTTATGCTTTCTTTTTGACACCAGAGTGTTTTTCATGCACGAGTAGACACACTGACAACAACCCGCAAAATCTTAGCCTGAAAAAATGTAGCTTCGAAAGGATTTTGGAAATAATATATGAAGGCCCCTTGAAAGTAACTGTCAGGTTAATTAGGCCTATAACAAACCTTCTTGTGATTGACGATACCTTTCCCTTTAGATCTATGCTTTTACCCACAAAATGCTAACATGCCTAATCTAACGTCTCATTCGGAACTCTCTGGATTGTTCATTAGATAGAGTCAACGCGCCAGCGGTGTTGCCCATATTACCATTTCGCGGAACATTCCATCCTAAACCCGTTCGATGGACTTTTTCTTGAAAAGATTTAATCAGTCAATGTGGAGTTTGATATTTAATTTTATTTTTATTTGATTAACATTTTTATTATACCGAAAGGAAGCATTCAATCACGATACTCACCATACTGAACGCACGATCTATCACATGACCTAAGCCCTATTTACATAATTATATTGGCCAAAGAAAATTAAGATATCTACAAGTTAATAATAAGTGGTCTGAAGACAATATTTTAATTTACGAATCATTATTATTATGGTCTTTTGTTTTATTTGGAAAATTCCGCTAGCCTGGTTCCCTGCCCCTGCTTAGGTTCCGGCAATCTCCCCAATCGGAACATCACTCGGCCTTTTCCGTCAAGTCAGTTTTTTTCTCGACTTGACGGAAAAGGCCGAGTGATGTTCCGATTGCGAGACTAATATCAGTACAAGTAGAGCTTTTTAAAAAAGCTTACCGTCTTTAGCAAAAACCTTAAACAGTAAACTAATCTACATCTTTCAAGTCGTACATTAATTCTTTTGAATTTCTTGATTTCGTATTTCTACAATTTTACCGGTATTAGCCCTACCGCGGTTGTCGCTCGGTCATCTCCGTAAACTGATTGAGACCTTCGGCAAACCCCGGCCAATTCCGTTAAATGTTACCTTCTTCAAACAAATAAGGGGAAAAGAATAAATGCAAATTGTAAAGCCAGCAAGCAATAAAAATCAAATCTTATTTGCAACATGATGAAAATAAAGAGACCTGTTTAGTTATTGCTATCAAAAATATTGTTATTTAGAATTAATTACTGCTGATTTTGTTGTTCGTTTTGTCATTTTTTTAAGATTGGAAATATTGAAAAATTGTTAAGTCGTACGGAAATTAGACCATCAGAAAGTTATCTCCCTTTCCTTGAACAGCATTTCAACCAATTAAATAATTGAAAATTTTCTCATCATGCAATTTCTACCAATCACAGAAGAGAGGAAGTGCATAGTCCGAAGACTGTAAAAAACTTCAACTATATAATACCGTCTTCCAAGGAAGACGGTAATCAAAGAAAGATAACTCTTGCTGATTAATTGCACGTTCCAAAATTTTTATTTTTAATCCCCCTCTTTTTAAAAAATATATTATAAACAATAAGTCATTTTTACAATACATGTATAAATTAATTTTTGTTTTTTTGTAATATTAAAGTTCCGCGCCAATTTCTGAGCGGGAAGTTTGAGACCGCCTTTCAAGAATCTGCACAGGGGCTTCTGCACTACTTTGGTAAATATTTAGATATTTTCGAAAATATTGCATATAAATGTTTATAGATTGTCGTTGTATACATAGGCATTGCATTGGCATGAAAAATCTTTACCACTAAAATTACATGCACATTGTATGCTCCACGTGGTAGTGTTTACATTTTGATAGCACTTGGTAAAATGCGTGGTAAAACATGGCCGGGCCGTTCAATATTTATTTTTTAGACCCCTGTTATCCTTGTTGTTCTGTCTTTCTGTACAAAATTAATCTTGACCTATAACTTTTGAAGCGGAAAAAATAAAACTAATTGATCTTATTCATCAAGGTCAAATCTAGCTGCAGATGTTGATTTATTACGGTAATTTTTATTCCCATTAATCTATGCATTTTGTTTGTTGTTCAATTAATAATTTGTTGAGTTTTGTTACATGAAGCAGGTCCAGGAAAATCAAGTATATTTAGCTATATAAATCTACCCATATAGCTTTATTTATTTATATATATGATATAGCTTTATTTAACTATTTTGGAATAAGTTTCTGTTATAAATATGAAAAGGCTAAGCAGACAAAAAGTCGCATATAAATTATATTGGCTGATATATTTTTAGGTCACCTGAGCCAAAGGCTCAAGTGAGCTTTTCTGATCACATTTTGTCCGGCGTCCGTCTGTCTAGCTGTCCACCTGTCTGTCTGTAAACTTTTCACATTTTCAACTTCTTCTCAAGAACCGCTGGGCCAATTTCAACTAAACTTGCCACTAAGTATCCTTGGGTGAAGGGGATTCAAATTTTTCAAATGAAGGGCCACGCCCTCAATCAAGGGGGGATAATTGGAAATTAGGCCTAGAAAAAAATATGTTTGTTTCCGCTTTCCCGACCGACCCTAATTCATACTGCCGACCCTAAAATTTTTTTTAATGCTTTCCCATGTCAAAGTGGAAGGCAGTTTGTTGGCAGTTATTAAGCCTTCACAGTTTTATTTTTTAAGTAGTTTAGTAGCAGTTCCATCAGCCTTCCATGTCCCTCAGACATGCTGATTTAATATTCATAAAAATAGTCAGTTCAAGGCAGTTTTTCTTAGCCTTCCAGTTTTCAACCGGTACTCGAGCAGTTATTTTCAGCGAATTATTTAAATGAGTTTAGAAAAACTGTGTGAAACTACAAATGACTGCTCTAGAACTGCTATTCCATTTCCATACAACATGTATATGGTTGTGTCTGATGAATATTCAAAGCAATGTGAAGATGCTGAAACTGGTACACAAAAGTACAATTTTAAATTGAAACCCTGCCAAAATATGGCTGAAATATTGCCATTAATTTAAACTTGGCATAAAACAATAATAATATATGAAATACAGTTAAACAGCAAAATTGTAAGTTAATCATTTATCAAATTTTCCAAAGTCTGAATTCCAGTTAAAAACATTAGAAAAATTTAGAAATACACTAACAAAAATCCTTAGCTAAAAGTATAATTTACTTAAACAATTTCAAGTAATTCTAAAATTAATCAGCAATTTATCACAAATTTAAACAAGCAGCAAATTTTAACCAAGTCCAATTTCTCCATTTAAATTTAATACAACAAATAACACAATTAACTCCAAAAATCCGAAAACTATCGTAACTTTTATGATCGGGCTCGATCTACAAGTCCGCAAACATTCCACCAGACCAGTCTACAATTTTTTAACAAGGCAATAAACCTTCAATAGTTTACTTAAAACAACTTAAACTGCAAGAAAATAGGATTCCGGCCATAAATATATGGTAAATCTACTACGGAAAACCAGTTTAAGTCCCTGACACAGAAGTAAGCTCAAATAATTACACAACTTTAGTACTGCTATAATCAGCTGATTTCTACGTATCAAAACATGTGCACAAACTATTTCAACTCATGTAAACCACTTAAAATTGTCAAGAATCACCTATCAACTAAATGCAAAGCATAGATTAATACATATATTCTTGCATTGTCATTTGTCAACTAACTATAACACATTTAAATTGTCTCAACTCTCCTACAATGTCAACAATAATCAGGTTCCATAACTCTGTATAAAACTAATCTGTCAAATCTCTGGACCGTTACAAAATATCGATCATTATATTCATTCAAGACCATATATATATATTATACATACCACTTGTTTAAATGTCTACATCATTATTTCAATAAATCTCAAGCTTGGTGGCCAGCAGGCTCCCTCTGTATTGGCTAATAGCCTTTTGTCCACAAATACACATGGCAGCCATGCAGAATTCAATTTTGGCGGGCAGTTATACATTCTCTTATACAGAGTTGTCGTTCCCGCTTCTCTCCCACATACACCTCTGTCAACGCTTGTTATACAAGATTCTTGAAAAAAAATGTTTTTGATAAAAAGTTGTAATTATAATTGTGCGTAATTATAATTCTTATCGGAAAACATTTTTTATTTTAATTTTTTACACCTTAAAAGGATTTTTTAATCAAGATATTAATTTTTACTCCGCAAAATAGTTCCCTAAAATCTTTGAAAATAAGTCATTTTGGGTGATTATAGATTTAAAATAAATAATGAATTATCATTCTTATCAATATTTACAACAATTAATTATCAGTTAAATTTCGAATCTTCGCTGTTTAAAATTTGTACAAGAATCTTGTACAACGAGCGTTGACAGAGGTGTTGTGAGCGTAGCGGAAGACAACTCTGGATAGAGAATGGGCAGTTATACTAAGCTAAGTTCCTGTTGATTTTATTTGTTGGAACTTTGAGCCCAACATTAAAATTTCTCTTGAACCCAATCAAATTATACAAGGAAACCACTTTGCACTGCTAACAAAACTGCTTAGGAAATCTGTCTTGTCCTCAAGCATATGCAGCACTGCTAGGGAAACTGGTAACTGCTTAAAAACTGCTTAGGAAAACTGTTTACTCCCAATGCCTTAGCAGTTACTTAAGAGCAATAAAAACCAAACTGTTTGGTACTGTTTGAAAACTGTTAAAATTTTCTAAAACTTCTAATGAACTGCCTAATAACTGCCTATATAGACAGTTCACTTTTCCATGGGTTTGTCCCATGAAGTGCAAGATTTCACCCAGGGAATCATAGTCTCCAATTTTGTAAGCTTTTCAAGACAGAGAGAAGTTTGAGTCACCTTTCTGTTATAAGTTTAAGTCACAGAAATGCTCGAAAACACCATTTCTTTTGTCATTATGTTACTTCTATACACATTTTGATTAAAGAAGTAAAAAAAAAAATCAAAAAAAAAAAAAATTGCCTACCTACCTACCCTATATTTTTTCAGCCTGAAAGCGGAAACAAACATATTTTTTTTCTAGGCCTTAATGAAAATTTGGTGGCATGTTACAAAAATCTTTTTCTAAAGAACCACTGTGCCAGGAAAGATGAAACTTATGGGGAAACATCCTCAGGTGGTGACTAGATCCAAAATATATTCAAATCATGACCCCCGGGGGTAAGGCGGGGCCACAATGGCCGACCAAAGTTTAACATAGAAATATATTGGATAATTCTTTAAAAATCTTCTTCTCAAGAATAACAAAGCCATAATCATGATAATTGATCATATTTATGTGTAAGCATCCTCAGGTAGTGTTGATCCAAGTTTGTTCAAATCATGACCCCAAGGGTAAGATTGGGCCAAAATGGCCAACCAAAGTTTTACTTAGAAATATATAGGAAAATTCTTTAATAATCTTCTTCTCAAGAAGAACAATGCCATAATTGATCATATTTATATGGAAGCATCCTCAGGTAGTGTAAATTCAAGTTTGTTCAAATCATGACCCCAGGGGGTAGGCCGGGCCACAAAGGCCAACCAAAGTTTTACATAGAAATATATAGGAACATTCTTTAAAAATTTTCCTCTCAAGAATTAAAAGCCATAATTGATCTTATTTATGTGGAAGCATCCTCAGGTAGTGTAGATCCAAAATATATTCAAATCATGACCCCCGACGGGAGGGCAGGGCCACAATGGCCGACCAAAGTTTTACATAGAAATAAAGTGGAAAATTCTTTGAAATTCTTTTTCTCAAGAATAACAATGGCATAATTGATCATATTTATATAGAAGCATCCTCAGGTAGTGTAGATTCAAGTTTGTTCAAATCATGACCCCTGGGGGTAGGGCGGGGCCAAAGTGGGCGACCAAAGTCTTACATAGAAATCATGTGGAAGCATCCTCAGGGATTTACAGTCAACTCGTACACAAACCCAGTCGTACACAAAAAGTCAACTCATACACAAATCAAAAGTCAACTCGTACACAAACTAATGTCATTCAATTTTGTTCGTAGGTTTTCCTATGTGATTTAATGTATAGTTTTCCTCAGTTTGAAAAAAAAATGAGGAGTCAACTTGTACACAAAGTTTTTTGTACATTTTAATATTTTTGCCGCTGATTTATATTTATTTGATACATGAATTAGATGTCCGTTGTGTTTTATTCTGTAGATTTAATTATGAATTAAAAAAAATCACCACAAGATACGGGAATTTTACATTTTAAAATTAGTTTTCAGCTTTTATTTATATCCACATATTACTTGCAGTTAAGAAATTTAGAAATTTTATGGCACCATAATTAACGTATAAATGCCTTTATTTAATGTAGATAGTATGAACACGATCAAAATACATCGTAAGATTTTTATGCCAAAATTGTATATCATTTTATACAATTGCAAAAAAAAAAAAAAAAAAAAATTATCAAGTAAAAAAAAGGTTTTAAGAGACAGTTTTACAACAGGATAAACACTTCTCTCACACCAAATTAGGAGCATTTTGTAATTAGCGTTTGTCAAAGATCCAAGAAACCGCCGCGCTTATGTTGGTTTAACAATTATTATAATTGTTTATACACATGTATTCCCAATAAGAGAGGCCATGGATGGTCGTTTTAAAATGTTAAACCACTAAAGTATTCATGAAAAAATCTAAACATTAAACACTTCTTTTTGTCCTTATTTCATTTTTTCTAGATTATACATTATATAGGCCTATATAAAAATAATTCCTATCTATTGTAAATATAACGTTGTGTACAAGTTGACTTCTGATTTGTGTATTAGCTGACTTCTGATTTGTGTACGAGTTGACTTTTTGTGTACGAGTCGGTTTGTGTACGACTCGGTCTGTGTACGAGTTGACTGGACACCTCCTCAGGTAGTGTAGATTCAAGTTTGTTCAAATTCTTTAAAAATCTTCTCAAGAATAGCAAAGTCATGATTGGTCATGGGACTACTTTTGGATTTAAACTTTTCAATAATAAACCAATTCCTACTTTTTCCTAGCCACAGTGCTCAGGTGAGCGATGTGGCCTATGGGCCTCTTGTTTAAAAGGAAAAAATTGCCTCTTTTAAACACCTTTTTACCAAAAAATGCATCTCTATTGTTTGGATAGCTGGAAGTGCGGTGACGCATGTCATAATGACTAAATGTGATTGCCTTGCATTGTGCTCAATTATTACCAATCAATTATCTTGTTTACCAAAACTTCTTTTCTTTGTTAAAGTAGCTGCTTACTCACAGTTTAACTGTTATACATAGCCCCAAAACTTAAAGACCTTTGATTGCAATTGCACAAAAGGAGAAACATTTTTATAAGTGGGTTTTTCATGAATTGTTTTCAGTCCATTTTAAAGTTGAAAACTAATATTGCCTCAATATGCGAATTTTTGTCTGCTTTTCATAAAACAGAAATTTACTCTGAAATAGCTAAATGAAGCTATATTTTATAGGTAATAAACCTAACTATATAGGTAGATTTAGCTATATAGAATTATTATACCTCTGTTTATCTTTTCTATATAAAAATAAGATGAATAAACATGCTATTTTTTCTAAACAGTCTCTACCGTGAAATAGCTTTTGTGCTATTTGCCCATGGTGAATAGTCCTCAAACTATTCAACGGCAGCATTCGATTTCCCTCGCTTTTCATCTTTGAAAAACTTCTGATTTTACATGGATTGTGACATGTATTTATTATGACGTAACAAAAGTTACGTCAGAACCGGTATAATATGGAATATCATAAATGTGTGTACCCTGGACTCCCAAAAGTTAACAAAAGCTAAGTCAGCATCGGTATAATAAAACACCTATTTACTGACTATTCGGACAATAGCAAGTTTATCGTCCCCCTCGACAGCAAACTATTTCCCTCGGCTGCGCCTCGGGAAATAGTTTGCTGTCTTGGGGGACGATAAACTTGCTATTGTCCTCATAGCCAGTAAATAGGTGTATAATATAGTTATTTTCCAGTGAATAAAATATTGTTTAAAATAAATAATGATTTTCCTGGACCTGTGAGATACGTTAGGCCAAAAAAAAATAATAGCCTTGTTTCCTGCTACCAGCCTGAAAAAAAATAGGGTAGGTAGGTCGCAAAATTATTTTATTTTTAGCTCTACTGGTCAGAGACCAGAAGAGCTTATGCGATAGTAATGCGTCCGGCGTCCGTCCGTCTGTCTGTCCGTCTGTCTGTAAACAATTTTTCAAAATGCTACTCCTCCTACAGTTTTGGTCTAATTTCAATATAACTTGGCACACTAGTAGAATACACTAAGATACATATTTCTGTGTATCGGTTTTTGATTTCGATGAACGGTGTTGCCGTGGTTACTAAAAATAGAAATTTCTGTGAAATTCTTTCAAAATGCTACTCCTCCTACAGTTTTCGTCTGATTTTAACAGAACTTGGCACACTAGTAGACTACACTAAAATATATAATTCTATATATCGGTTTTTGATTTCGATGCACAGTGTTCCCGGCGTTACTAAAAAGAGAAATTTCTGTAAAATACTTTTGAAATGCTACTTATCCTACAGTTTTGATCTGATTTCAATATAGCTTGGCACACAAGTAGAATACACTTAGATACATAATTCTGTATATTGGTTTTTGATTTCGATGAATGGTTTGCCGTGGTTACTAAAAATAGAAATTTCTGTGAAATTCTTTCAAAATGCTACTCCTCCTACAGTTTTGGTCTGATTTCAGTATAACTTGTCACACAAGTAGACTACACCAAGATACATAAATCTGTGTATTGGTTTTTGATATCAACGAACGGTGTTGCCGTGGTTACTAAAAATAGAAATTTCTGTAAAATTGTTTCAAAATGCTACTCCTACTACAGTTTTGGTCTGATTTCAATATAACTTGGCACACCAGTAGAATACACTAAGATATATAATTCTGTATATTGGTTTTTGATTTCAATGAACGGTGTTGCCATGGTTACTACAAATAGAAATATCTGTAAAATTGTTTCTAAATTAGCAGCTACTGGCTACAGTTTTGGTCTGATTTCAATATAACTTGGCACACAAGTAGACTACACTAAGATACATAAAGAGACTTTATCAACGATCATTATTCTATTTATTGCTGTTGTAAAGTTTCATATCCCAGCTGCTTTAAGTACTTTTCTCTTCCTTTGCTTTAAGTTCAAACCAGTAGAGCTTCAGTCTCGACAGAGACGTCTGGTTTTATTTCATTTTATTTTTTTCCAATGGTATTTGTTGGATATGAACTATTACAAAACCAAATTAAACATGTCATTGGTCAATATTATCGTTTAAAATAAGTATTGTTTCATGCAAGTCCATATTTAAAACATATATATTTCTTGAAATACCACTTGAATGTATATTGCTTTCACTTTTGGATCATGAAATTTTCGATTTTCGCTCAAAAACTAAATAAAAACTTTAGGGTCGGGTGCAAAAAAATAGGGTAGGTCGGGTAGCAGGAAACAAGACTATTTTTATTTTTGGCCTTACATATGGCATTCTGTTTTGGCGTCGCTCTATTATGACGCCATTAAAAGATTTCTTCCTCGTTAATGCTCATTTTACTGCTTCAAACATCAGTGCATTTGACAATAAAAACGTGTTTTACAAAACAATTGCATTAGAATTGTCTTTTACCATAATGCTATACAGATCCCATAATGCAAAAAAAGTGCAATTACGGTGCAATGTTTTTTGCTCACTTTTGAGAAGAATTTCTCCACTTTCTAGCATCTGACAATCAACTACCTTTCACTCCCTAATTCTAGACACATTATGAAGCCATTATGTATATTTTATCCACCTCCCAACCTTTTATAGTTGTCTCTATACAGGCAATAAACTCGCTTAAAGTGAATTTTTCAGCAATCTAACAAAAAGTCAGATCAATACATTGGTGTTGGAAGCAAATTGGAAGTGGGATGGGGGTAGGGGGGTGATAATTCAAAAAGAAAAAAAAAAATCTAAAATACCTTGACAAGCAAAAAAACCCCAAAAATTCAAACTTTTCCCCCCAAAATACTTCATTTTTTCCATAACACGTACAGTACCAATAACCCTTCTTTGACTACACTGCAATTAACGTGCCTCTTGCGAAAGGGGTGGGGGGGATGGGAAGCTAAAACTACACCCCAATCTTCAATGCCAATATTATATCTATCTTTGCAAAATAAAAAAGTGGGGAATAAGCCCCCCCCCCCCTCGGTCCCGGTTCTGACACCTATGTAATATCTGCTAACATTTAGAGAAATTTTGGCAGAAAACCAATTGGGGCAGACAGACAGAGGGACAGCTAGACAGACAGATGGGCAGACTCTGAGGAATTCTATAGTTCACTCTCATTTCACTAGTAGGCTGGGGACTAAAATCTCAAACAGTTCAGTTAAAAAAATTTTAAGCATATATTTTGTGCAAAAAATCTTGATATATCAAGTTACAAAATTTTTGGTGACACCCATCCCTATTCTTCAAATATTTGAATTAAATTTAATCATTAACTATAATGCATGTGAAATAAAAATTGCAAATGAATACTGTATATAAGGTTATTTTCACCCCGTGTTATTTTCGCCCTTTCACATATGAAAACAAGTTTGCCCCGTTTTAGATTCGCCCATAAAGATTTTTGTTTAAGATATTATACAGTTTACTTTGAATTCACCCAGTTTTAAATTTTCCCACTTCTGACTATGGCGAAAGGGGCAAAAATTTCCCTGTATACAGAATACATGGATAAAATATGTAATATAATTTCAGGCTGGAATTGGAAGGAAACAAGGAATCACAATATGGAAATGCTGAATTTGAAGTTGCTGAGAATTCTGATTTTGTATGAAGCAGTAATTTGGGTAAGGCCTCAAAACATGTTACTCACAATTAAAAATTGAAATGATAAATTTAATTTATCATGTTTATAGGGATATATTATTTGTTAATTCATTGATCATGCAATTGCATATTCAGTCAAGGGGGGGGGGGATTGAAATCTTTCATTTTGAAGATGTGGAAATTAAATTTTATTTTATCTGATTAAAACTTGTCATTTTTAGAAAAGAACAAAAATCAAAAACAAAAAACAAAAACAAAAAAAACAGCCTAACAATAAAGTTTATTATATTTCTAGATTTTATTTATTACTGAATGATTTACATAACATTTGTCAAAATTAGTGAAAGTGTTGTGAGTCTGGTTTATAAATGCCAACTAATTAATCATCTTGAAAATCAGTGTTGCCAAAGTTTGCCGATCTGCACTATATTCTTTTAATTATCCAGTTTAAATATTCTTCTGATCATTCTTGTGTGAATGCTGCCGATTCCTGTGAAGCCTCTAGAGGGACTGTGGCCAGAGTCAACAAATGTCCAGAAAATGAAGCTGAGTGGATAGAGGCAGCCCAAAGAAAGAATTGTTCTTCCCTTGCTGGACTGTGTTCAGAGCCTGACAGATTTGTATATCATTGTGTATTGAACTTCTTTCTTAATGAAACTCTTGAAGTGTGTGCTTATGGAAGGAGAATTCTTCTAGGTTTGTACTGCAAAATATTTCATTGTTTTGAAAATGAATAAGCACCAGGCACCCATTCTTCTAGGGCTGTCACGGGTACCGAAATGACCCAGAACTGTGGAACAATAGTGATTTGGATCGGGTTCAGTTCTGTTTTTCCGGAATTAGGTTTGGTTCCAATTTGTACAATAGAGTAGGTTTTGGCATAAAAAATGTATTCTGGTCAGGAAACTACTTTAAACTACAGGTGTAGTTATTATGTTGCTATTTCTAAGATTAAATGAAAAATTTTTATTTTTGTTGAATAGAATTCAAATCATGAGGTTTTATTTCTTTGAATAACCAAACCGAAAAAAATCTCGAAACTGAACCTAAAAAAAATTTAACTGACCCGACCCGAAAAATTTTGGAACCATGACAGCCATACATTCTTCAAACCTCAGTCAGAGAGTGTAGACATTAATCATGTTAATTGTTGTCTGATTGCTCTTGCAGAGTAAACCTCTGAAAGGGCAAGTTAACATCTATATAAATTATTCCAGCAACCTTAAATTGTTTTATTCCACCTTCTATGTCATCACAACATTTTACATTTTTTTAGCTCACCTGAGCCGAAGGCTCAAGTGAGCTTTTCTGATCAAAATTTGTCCGTTGTCTGTCGTTGTTGTTGTTGTCGTCGTTGTAAACTTTTCACATTTTCATCTTCTCCTCAAGAACCACTGGGCCAATTTCAACCAAACTTGCCACAAAGTATCCTTCAGTAAAGGGGATTCAAGCTTGTTCAAATGAAGGGCCATGCCCTTTTCCAAGGGGAGATAATTATGAATTAGAGAAAAATTAATGGCATTTTTAAAAAATCTTCCTCTCAAGATCCACAGGACCAGGAGAGATGAAACTCATGTGGAATCATCCTCATGTAGTGTAGATTGAAGTTTGTTCAAATCATGACCCCCAGGGGTAGGATGGGGCCAAAATGGCTGATCAAAGTTTTACATATGAATATATAGGAAAAATCTTCTTCTCAAGAACCATAGGGCCAGGAAAGAAGAAACTCATGTGGAATCATCCTCATGAAGTGTAGATTCAAGTTCGTTCAAATCATGATGTCCGGGCGTAGGGTGGGGCCAAAATGGCCAAATAAAGTTCTACATAGGAATATATAGGAAAAATCTTTAAAAATCTTCTTCTCAAGAACCACTGGGCTAGGAAAGATGAAACTAATGTGGAATCATCCTCATGTAGTGCAGTGTACGAAACTCAACGAAAAATTTTCAGGTGGACCAGCAGGGCTGACTACTCAAAAAGTCTGTCAGCCCTGCTGAAAATTAGCAAGCCCGCATAATAAAATTCAATATTAAGGGTATGCAGACTCAGACTTGTATATTTTTTCACATCCAATTAAATAACATACACTGTAATTACTAAAATTCAAATTTCTTTCATTCAATCAGTTGCATACTTCATTATAAAGTATAGGAAAAATGAAAATCAATACACTATTAAGGTAATTACCCATACCAGTTAAAACGACCATTGAATAAAAGAAGAGCATGTTACCCTTGGACGAAAGTGCATATTGTAAGGAAGTTGAACAGTGATGAATAATTTAGTACACTAGCTTTGCGGTCTTTAATATAAACGGCATGATCATAATACAAATATGAATACTAATTAATTTTTATAAATAAGCACATGTAAATGTGTTAGATTTCTATCTGATCCATTAAGTTTTAAAAAAATGCACAATATACATGTACCAGCGGAAAGTTGAAAATATCGTTTCATGCGCGAAAATGGAGAAAATTCAGGTTAAAAGTCGATGGTAGTGTTCTTCATGTATTTACAGATTTATTGATCAGTTATTGTTTATTTCTTGGTGTCTCAGGAATTAATGCTTTCTATGTATGTTGAAATATTTGTTCTTAATACCTCCTCAAAACATTTTTGTACAAAAATGGAGGGAATGGGGGTAAAAGTATTGCGTCCAAGCGGGCTGATGCTGAGTAAAGTTTATACGTCCGCTCCCGATTTAGTGTACATCTCGGGCATGCGGGAGGACGGGAATTTCGTACACTGTGTAGTGTAGATTCAAGTTTGTTCAAAACATGACCCCTGGGGGTAGGGTGGGGCCAATATGGCTGATCAAAGTTTTACATAGGAAAATATATGGAAACCTTTTAAAATTTCCTTTTCAAGTACTTCAAAGCCATGATTAGTAATATTTATATGGAATCATCCTCAGATAATGTAGATTCTAGTTTGTTCAAATCATGATCCCCTGGGGGGTTTAAAATTCAAGCCCCCCCCCCCCAACCTCAGTAAACTTTCAGGTCTGATCTGATATGTGCTTTTTCCTAGCCAATTACTCAGGTGAGCGATGTGGCCCCTGGGCCTCTTTTTTTTTTGTGGCAATTAAGAGTCAGCTGCATGTTGACTATATAGAAATCTTTTTAGAACATTCCTTAAAACTTAATACACTGTACACTGTTGAAAAGGGCATCATGTACATGAAGTTCACATATTTTATACAGGTACTTGAAACAACAGTAGATTTCAACTGTCCCAACGATGCAGTTACTTTGGAGCAATGAATTTGTTTTATGAATATGAGCAAGATTTCAGAATACACAGTATTTAGATTGGAAAATTATGCTTTACATACTATGTATCTTGATTTTAGGGAGATGTACAGAGTATAGCATTCTAGGAAATCTGATCCAGGAGAGTGGTGTGGACTGCACAACATTTCCAAATCCCTGTCCTGTTATATATCCATCCAGTGAGGCATACAAATGTAAGTAAAACTTGTTACACCACCAAATATCTCCAGTTCTTCTCTACTCTTTGGTATCTATCAAATATCTAGCAGGCAGACTGTACGTATGCTTAAAATCTACCCGTGACATCACTCTTTTGAGTGCTAATTCTGTCACCTTCGTTGTGCAGTGATAGATCGTCTGCTCTAGAGTCGTGAAGAAAGGAGTTGATCGACATCACAGGTTCGAATTCCACTGTGGCAGTGTGGGACATGGAGACCGGTCCTTCAAATGAGGCCACAATGGCTGATCCAAGTTTTACCATGTTAACATAGGAATACTAAGGATAAATCTTGAACCTTCTTCTTCTCCAGACCCAATGGGGTAGGGCAGGGCCACAATGGCAGATCAAAGGTTTACATAGGAATATACAGGAAAAATCTTTCAAAATCCTCTTCTCAAGAACAACTGGGCCAGGAAAAATGAAACTCATGTGGAAGTATCCTCAGGTAGTGTAGATTCCAGTTTGTTCAAATTATGACCACAATGGCTGATCAAAGTTTAACATGGGAATATTTAGGAATATTTAATAATCTTATTCTCCAGAATCATTGGACCAGGAAAGATGAAACTCATGTTGAAGCATCCTCAGATAGTGTAGATATAAGTCTATTTAAATTTTGATCCCCGGGGGTAGGGCGGGGCCACAATGGCTGATCAAAGCATTACACAGGAATGAATAGGAATTTTTAGCTCACCTGAGCCGAACGCTTACAGTACCGACAAGTCCCAACCTGACACCAAAGCAGTCCCAGAAAGCAGTCCCCGGGATTGCTCTGGGACCGCTATGGGGCTGCTCTGGGACTGCTTTTAAAAGCAGTCCCAGCTGCCCCTGGGACTGCTTTCTGGGACTGCTTTGTTCACTCATGTGTGAAAAAGGTTCTGAATGACATGATACATGTAGCTCTGCCCCCTTGTGTATTCAGAATTTGCAGGCTCACTGTTGTTTTGTTAGCTCACCTGAGCCGAAGGCTCAAGTAAGCTTTTCTGATCACATTTTGTCCGGCGTCCGTCTGTCTGTCCGTCTGTCTGTCTGTAAACTTTTCACATTTTCGACTTCTTCTCAAGAACCGCTGGGCCAATTTCAACCAAACTTGCCACAAAGTATCCTTGGGTGAAGGGGATTCAAGTTTGTTCAAATGAAGGGCCACGCCCTTATTCAAGGGGAGATAATTGGGAATTAATGAAAATTTAGTGGTATATTTTAAAAATCTTCTTCTCAAGAACCACTGTGCCAGGAAAGATGAAACTTATGGGGAAACATCCTCAGGTAGTGTAGATTCAAATTTGTTCAAATCATGACCCCCGGGCCCCGTAGGGCGGGGCCAAAATGGCCGACCAAAGTTTTACATAGAAATATATAGGAAAATTCTTTAAAAATCTTCTTCTCAAGAATGACAAAGCCATAATTCATCATATTTATATGGAAGCATGCTCAGGTAGTGTAGATTCAAGTTTATTCAAATCATGATCCCCGGGGGTAGGGCGGGGCAAAATTGGCCGACCAATGTTTTACATAGAAATATATAGGAAAATTCTTTAAAAATCTTCTTCTCAAGAATGACAAAGCCATTATTCATCATATTTATATGGAAGCATGTTCAGGTAGTGTAGATTCAAGTTTTTACAATGTTTTACATTCATCAATTTACTTGTTTATATTTATTTACACTTTTACCTAGTACCCGGGTATTCGATCGGAAAAACGTCCGAGTAACTGAGTATTAAAAATTGACCGATTTGACATCCCTAATAAATAATAATAAAATTGTTATCCCTATTAATAAACTACAAGTTTATGAGAAAAAAAGATAGCTACATGTGGGCCTTTTTTAATTATTTAATGTTAAATTATGTACTCAAAATTTGCATTGATACTGTTTAAAAAAAATCATTACAGTTAGATATAAGATTTTTAGAAAAAAAATGCTACACATTTTATAAGGACCATGCTAAAAAAAGAGTATTCCATGTAACCCTCAAATAAAATTCAACAATTTATTAAATGACCATGAAATAAAATTATGCTACCATTCTCCTGTAGCATAAACTATGTGAATAATCATTGGGAGATTAATGAATTACCGGTAGCTTTTAATTTATAAACAAGTTATTAAAAGAGTATATTTATTTTTTTTTTTAATGAAAATACCGGAGACTCACTTCGAGCGATCAAGAACTTCGAGAGATCGAAGTTCGAGCCATCAAGAGTAGCCTGTATATTCCTATGTTAAACTTTGATTGGCCATTTTGGCCGCACCCTTGCCCCGAAGGTCATTTTCTGAACAAACTTGAATATACATGTATAGAAACGCTGTGTCACAGAGAAATTGTAATCGCAGATTACAAGACGAAACACTTAGTAAATTTAGTTTTTATTTCGAGTCAGTATCAAAGTTTAACGAAATATGAAAATCCAGAAACAGCCTCAGTGTCAATATGACGACTATTGTTGGACAAATACTTACAGAACTTTGTTCAATGCATGTGTTTGGAAAAATCACAATGCTATGTATCTCGAGGCACTGTAAAATGTCGTTTTCATATAACGAATGCGTAGCATGATGTCAGTATTATAAAGAATGAAAATAAACATAAAATGACGATGTACATTTTAAGCTTTACTCAGATTAATAAATATTCATCTAAAATACGGAATCATATCGCTGTTTCATAAAAACCACGTGTTAAAAGTTAGCTGTACATGAAAATCATTACATCCGGTAAGACTAATTTTAAAACCTGCCAAACAAACCCGGAAAATTCCGGACTCTTGAAAACTCGGAACTCTTGATCTCTCGAAGTTTTTCCTTGGTCCCGCGGACTTCGAGGTATCAAGAGTTACCTGTATAGGAAAAATCTTTAAAAATCTTCTTCTCCAGAACCACTGGGCCAGGAAAGATGAAACTCATGAGGAATCATCCTCAGGTAGTGTAGATTCAAGTTTGTTCAAATCATGACGTCCGGGGGTAGGGTGGGGCCAAATGGCCGAATAAAGTTTTACATAGGAATATATACTAGGAAAAATTGTTAAAATCTTCTTCTCAACATGCTCAAGAACCACTGGGCCAGGAAAGATGAAACTAATGTGGAATCATCCTCATGTAATGTAGCTTCAAGTTTGTTCAAATCATGACCCCTCGGGGTAGGGTGGGGCCAATATGGCTGATCAAAGTGATCAAAACTATTGTACCAGGAAAAGTAAAACTCATATGGAAGTGTCCTCTGACAGGTAGTGTATATTCAAGTTTGTTCAGAAAATGACCTCCGGGGCAAGGGTGCGGCCAAAATGGCCAATCAAAGTTTTACATAGAAATACATAGGAAAATTCTCTTTAAAATATTCTTCTGAAGATCATTAAAGCTATGTTTGGTGGTATTAATATGGAAACATCCTCTGAGTTAATTCAAGTTTGTTTCATATTATGACCCCTCGGGGTAAGGTGGGGCCATGATGGGAAATCAAATCTTTACATGGGAATACATGTATGTAGGAAAAATCTTTAAAACTCCTCTTCTTGAGCATGGCAAAATTATACACAATACTTTATTTATATAGTGACACACTAATGTAATAAAAAATTGAAATCCCCCCTCCCCCAAGAGGGAAACTGCTCAGTACAAAGCTGATTTGTGTTTTTTAACTAGTTCAGGTGAGCAATGTGGCTCAAGGGCCTCTGATTTTGTTCTCTTTTCTGTCCCTCTACCGATCAAAGAAAGAACTTATAAAATTTTAATAAGTTTATTTTCATGGAAAGAAAATAAATGTAGTACTGTTAGGAATTGAACCCAGTACACATGGTACAGGGGGCCTCTCCTTCTTAGCTGGGTACTTGGAACAGAGTTTGATGAAGTCAGATTTTCCATTTTCTGTTAAATGTTTATCATTTATTAAATAGATTTCTAAATTTGTAGAGAACTACACTTTTGTAAAGCAATATTGAAAAATAAATGTATTTTAATTGTCAATTGCCACTTTCCAAGAATTTCAAGAGTCCAGTAATTTCACTCATATGAAACATATAGAGATAATGAACATTCAAGATAAAAAATACATAAAACAATACAAAATAGGAGAAGGGCAAAACCGGACCTCCAAAACATCAGAGGTGGAATCAGGTGCCATGGAGGAATGAGTATCCCTAACGACCAGTCACAGAAATTTTACAAATAAACTGTCAATTACATGCTAATTCATTGTGCACCAAAGCACTAGCCTCATGCCAGAACACCTTAAAAATTTGATCAACCAAACCAAAGTCAATTCCATACTAGATGCTGTCATGAGACAGTAATACCCGCACTAAGGTGTTTGCCTCTAAATGCACACTTCTTCATATTGGGCTTTACCACGGAAAAAGTCAATATAATTCAATAATTTACATAATACATGTATTCTTCAAATTGAGCATAATATGCTCAGGTGACCATGTAGCTGCAGATCTGCAGCGTTATGGTTTTATATATTTGTCTTTGACCATAACGCTACAGATCCCCATATGCAAAAAAGGTGCAATTTACGGCGCAATATTTTTTTGCGCACTTTTGGGCAGAATTTCTCCATTTTCTAGCATTGGTCAATCAACTACCTTTCATTACCTAATTTTAGACACATTCTGTAGTCAAAATGTATATTTTGTTCACCTCTCAGCCATTTATAGTCATCTCTACAGGCAATAAAAACGCTTGATTTGAATTTTATGCAATCTAACAAATAATTTTAATCAAGCGAGTTTATCTCGTGTAGAGACGAATATAAAACGTTTGGAGATGGATAAAATATACAGATTAGTTAAATAATGTGCCTAGAATTAGGGGGTGAAAGGTAGTAAATTGACCGATGCTGGAAAGTGGAGAAATTCTCCCCAGAAGTGCGCAAAAAAATATTGCACCGTAAATTGAACCTTTTTTGCATTACAGGATCTGTAGCTTTATGGTCAAAGACTAATATATACTGAAAGGAAAAATAAACGCAGGGTAAACTTTTGAGGTGAATCAAATTTATGTTTCTTAAAATATGTTTTAGTTTTTATATCTAACTTTTAAGATCATCTTTCAAAAAGATATAACTAAATTCCCATTGAATTTTGTCCAATAATTCATGAGTTATTGAAGCTCCAATGACGATACCCCCCAAAAGTGAAAATCGAAAACTCTCATTATCTTCAATTTCTCTCCCGTGCATCTGTCAGAGCCTTATTTCTCCTTTGCATGGAATTTCATTAGAGTGTTTATCTTTCAGACCCTGGCTATATTTGGCATGGGTAACCACGCAAAAAGATTTCAAACGGCGCGCGCATGCGCGAGTGAGAGGAATAAAACAGTAAGTTGACTGGCTCAAAAAATCAAATTGCGGAATTGTTTTCTTTCAAATTTCGAGTAAATGTAATGATTATAATCGTCTAGTGTATAAATGGCTGTTTTTGTGGTAGTAAGGTGGCGATTAAAGAGATGGCAGGACGAATAACCCGCTCGTAACATGGCTTTGTTTCGCGTTAACGTCATCGTCACGGTTGATTGAAAACCATTCCAGACCCTCTCTGACAATGGGTAACAAGTTTTATGGGGGAAAATTTACAAGAAACTGCTTAGTAAACCGTTGTTGTCTTTTTCATTAATTAAGCAATTTGAAAACAAGACCTAATTGAACTTCCGTAAACTGTGCCAAGATTGTAAGAAATTTGTATGGTCTCTAAATATTGAAAAACGATGTGCATACCTCATATGCATCAAATCACGCAACAAGATTTGTTGACATACTCGTCGTTATTAAATTGCACGTGTTTTGGGTTTTTTAGCGTTTTCCCTACGTGACGTCATCAATTTTACGGTTGAGTAATTCTGAATACTAATTTTGGTGCACAGTAACTAAATTTCTCCTCTGACCAATTTTTGTAAATTTCGGTCATGTGGTCAAAATTTTTTCGAACATTATGCTACCCTGCGTTTCTTTTTCCTTTCAGTATATAAAACCATAACGCTATACAGATCTGCAGCTAGTGACCATGTTACCCATGGGCCTCCATCTTATAGGTATTTCATATTCTTTATTCATTACCAGTCGGAAATTAGACAACAGAATTAAATTAATGATGTAAATTAGGTTTGATAAGGGGGGGGGGGGGTGGCACATAATTGGAACTTTTAAATATATTTTCTCATATAGATTAACAACAAATAATATTAATCAAATTAGTGTAAAGCGTTTTTGATGAATTTTTCAAAATGTGCAAAGTTTATTTATATTTGATTAGGCAGAAACTTCTTGAAAGCTGCCATATACACAATCAATTTAGTCAACCCCGACCCCTCTCCCATCAACACACACACACAAACACACCTTATTTGCCTGTTTTTGGAAATAGGCCTAGATGGCAAAGTTAAAATAAAACATGTTTTGTAAATGATAATTTTCAATTTGTTCTTGCACTATACATGTATCTGAACACCTGCATCACATTGGGCTTGCGTCACGTACCCAACTAAGTACTAGTTTTACCACTGGCATTATCATTTTAGATTTCACTGCACGTGCAGTAGGCTACTAGTGTGCATCATTGCATATATGTCAGCAGGAATTATTTTATTTTGCGTTTTAACTGGATTATATTTCATGAAGATAACAGTGCCTAAATAATGACAATCGGTAAGTACAAGTTTTGGTATAGATTTGGGTAAAATAGTCTGAAATGCAAACAGTTAGGTTCAGCATCGGATGACCTTTGATCCTTTAAACTTACAATAGACGAATTTCACAATCTGAAGAGTTATCCCCCGTTATCAACGTTACATTCAGTTACAAGATCAGAATTTTTTTTCTAGGAGGGAGGTGGGGGAGGGGGGGGGGGGGGGGTTTCCAGACCAGAATTAGCCTGGTTCCCTGTCCCTGTTTTGCTTTATATACTCCGCGTCACTAGGGCCAGGTGGAGTACAATGGAATCCATCTGGCTCTCCTGCCTTGGCAAGGATGAGACAGGGGACCAGGCTAGACCAGAATTTCCCGAGAAGCAAAAAAAAAAGAAGTTATGGTTGGGTCTGTTTTCTAGGGTGGAGGGACACTTAGGGCATCCAAAGTCATTTTTATTTCCTCCAGTATATATTATAGTCCTGCAAATTCCAAGGGGGGGGGGTGTTGAGGGGGGGATCTCCCAATCCACTTCCCTGTCCCTGTAATGACAAATGATCATGTGACTCCTAAATAGTAGGAAACTTTTTCCATTTCACTATATATAATTTTGTTTCTTGTGTTATTATGTTATGTAAATTTAATGGTATAAAGGTTATGAACCCCTAGAGTTCATCCCCACTTTCCTAATGAGCTGAAATGTTCACAATATGACTGCATTAAATTGAATAAAAGTGCATCAATTATAAGATTACTTGACATTTTATTCATGAATTTGTCTCAACCTATCTTCCTAGAATTAGGAATGAAAATCATTCAGAGACGGACCACATTAAACTATTTGTATAAACATTTTTTTTAAATGTAAAAACAAGTAGTAGTTTGCATACATGAACATTGAACAGGGGTCTGGGAAGGGGTGAGGGGAAGGATCGAGTTAATATTTCTTTATATACGTCTTAATGGTTGAAAACTCCTAAAATGAATGTTGACCTCAAATCTAACTTGTCCTCATTATTTTTCAAGTGGTGGTGTCTCCATATGAGTGAAAAATACCTGAGAGGGATGTTTAACAACAAACAAAATGACATAAAAACACAATATTGATTTGCGTTAAGAAATATGCAGGGGATTTTTTCCATCATAAATCTTCTTCTCAAGAACAGCAAGGGCATTATTGTCCACCATTTTGGGGAAAGGGAGGGGACATTAAATCTCATTTGTCTGTAGGGCTGGGACGATACCGAACTTAGCCGATCCAATACATATCATGATACCTTAGGTGCGATACGATACATATCATGATACATTTAAAACCAAATAAAACTAGATATTTTTTTTTAGAACATTTAATTTGGAACATTACAGATTATGAAAAATAAACTAATTCAACAGAAACCTGACTTACTGCCATTGGGTTTTTGTTGATTTTACATAATCGGGCGTGTCTGACACCATTCTGACGCTTGTATTTTGAATTCTGTATCACCAAGACGTTTGTACTTTATTTCTGATTGTTTAAATGTCTTGATGATACAGACTAATGGACATAAAATTTCGAATTCTAAAGCCCGGACATTTTTGGAAATTAAAAAAAAGTGCGGTCAGGTATCGTGATACTAAATTAGATGAATCGATCCGTATATCGTCAAAGTGAATACTGTGATGCATCGGTGCACCGGTGGATCGTCCCAGCCCTATTTGTCTGTCAGTCTGTCCATCTTATTTACAGCTAGTATGTGCATCTGTCACAATAAATTTAACCTTGGTCATAACTTTTGAATAATAAGAGATTGTGCTTTCATATTTCACATGTGCATTACCACAAAACTTTCTAAATACACTATGATTTTTTAACCGAAGTGAGACCTTGACCTTAAAGTTTTACCTACTTTCCAAAAAATAACATTTTAAATTGATCATTTTGAAAGAGAAAAGAAAGGGCATTCAAATTATACATGTTTATTACATGTGAAAAGACTTTTCTAAATATATCATGACTTTTGACTCTGTGACATTGACCTAGAAGTTTAACCTACTTTTCAAAAATATTATATTGTATATATAAATTTAGATTCAAAAGAGATAGGACTTTCATATTTGACATGTACATTACCTGCAACAAAATGTTTCAGAGCATGCTATGATTTTTCCCCTTTGACCCAATTTTCAAAAATTGATATATGATAGGGGTGCATATTTGACACACAATCTGCCATAAATTATGGCATCCCATTCACTAAAACACAGAAAGCAGAGGACTACAATTCTTTGAATTTGCTTGTATAATCTTGATAGATGGAAACATCCTCATATAATGTAGATTCAAGTTTTTTATGCCACACCATGATTAGGAATACATACATGTATAGTTTTTGTCATGTCCGTCCTCCACCCTTCCATCTGTCTTTCCATCGGGCTCAAAGAAACTTTCTAGATATTTTTATCAAAGTTCATATGTTGATGCATACTGATGTAAATATCCACCGGCAGCAATATTTTTTGACTTTGACTTTTCCTTTGACCTTCACATAACTTTTCTTTAAATTAGTGTTTAGCTTTATTTTAAAGAAACCGTTCAAGTTGTGTAATGAAACTGCACATGATGATACATACTGATGTAAGCTTTACAATGCTTCACTCTTTTTTACCTTGACCATTCCTGTGACCTTGACCTCACTTTTCTAAAATTAATG